>NC_057355.1:56727500-56767500 GCF_016509475.1 Prionailurus bengalensis
TTCCAGTTTAGTAAAAAGTATATATCTGAAAAAATAGAGGGAGAGAGGCCTGAGAAAGACTGATTCACCTCAAAGATCATCAACCCAAGAGACCTTTTTCTCCCCATCTTGCTGACAGGGATGTATTGTAAATATTTCTACACTCTCACCCATGTTCTCCTTTCGGAGTAATTCAGGATACTGAAATTTGGGGTCAGTGTAGCATAAACACTAGAGACAGGTTCAGACACAAGTCAGAGGCAGTTATCACAATTTAGAGAAAAAACAAATATATTAGAGCTCAGAGCAACTCTAAGCCTTTGTTCAATGCAAAGGCATCTATGAACACCTATTAAGAGCCTTTTTGACTATCAGCCTTTTTGACTATTCAAATCAGACAAGTGCTATCAATAAGGAATCAACTTTCTAGCAATACTAAGTTCTGTGTCATGATTTTAAGTTCTTCAAAGTCTTTTCCTTTTATTATGTTATCTTTGTATAAACTTACAGAGGAATACAATGAGTATTAACCTTATTTTATAGATTAAAAACTAAGGTCCAAGAGTTAACTGAATATTTAAGATTTTGGTAGCAAAACAAGGAAAAAAACAAAAAAACAAAAACTTCTCTAGCTAAGTCAGCTATAATGTCAGGTTTAGAATTTAGGTCCACTGATTCTTAAATCATTGCTCTTTCTATTATACCACTCAACATCAATGTATTCTTTCTGAAACAAGTCTGTCTGGTTGACAAAGTGTTCTCATACTGCACAAGTGGCACAGGATTCAGTACCCCTGATTCTCTACAACGATTAGGAGATCCACGGCTAGTTTCAAGAAAACCTTCCCATATCCCAACGGATACAGATCAGTGTAGCATGATCTATTAGGTTTCTCTCATAGGCTTTCACTCTTGATAACAAAACACATAATTCGATATTCAGAGCTCAGATGAAACTGTGACTTCTGTGGTCCAGAAGTGAGTTACTAGACCACTTCCACGGAGGTTTATTGTTTCATCAAGGCCATGCCTCTTCTACTTTTATTTTTCTCCTCAAATTGCCCAGCCTTGGGGATTTTAAAAAGCCGTGTTCAGTTTAAATCCAGCCCTTCTGATATTTGAGATTTAATGACTTTCATTAGGATGTTATCTTGAATTCCATGTATATATGAGAAACCATGACTTATGTATGGGAATTAGAACTTGGTGGTAGTTCCTAGAAAGCACATCTAAATCATGAAATATAACATTAAACTCAAATGCAAAGTAATTTAATTTTTAAAAGGAATGTGGTATTCAGATAAAAGAAACCATAATAGTACATTCATTTACTTTTATATGTACGAAAGTATGAAGTTGTACCGTCATTTTCAGGTATCAGTTTAAGTAATGTATTTTCCAGGCTATTTAATAATCATTCTTCCATTGTTCCATAAATAGATTATGTGAATACAAGCTGTTAAACTAAAAGTTACTGCAATAATATAAGTGAATAAAACAGCAGGGCAATTTGAGAGGAATGTACTCAGAAGACTAAATATGAATACTGAACTGCCAAAATATATCATTTGAAAATTCACAGGTATAAGGCCATGTGCGGTATACAAAAATGGACAAGTGAGTTGGTTAAATCACATTTTGTTCAATGTATCACAGAACTGCTACAAGGCCATATGAAAATGGAGACTGAAACATATGTGGAAAATATACCAAAATGGTAGCCATCAGAAAACTTAAAAAGGCCAAATACAGTCTCACCCTATGAAGATCTGGTTCAACTTGAAGTTGGTAATGGAATGGGAATTATTGCTAAATTTAACCTTTTAAGTTCAAAAGTTCAGGGTCCAAAAAATTACCTATGGCCTAGATGATCTTGTTTGGCTCCAGTTAACCACATCATGGTGCATTTTCTACTTTATATTTGAAATGTATCCAGACAATGTTTTATTCTGTAAAATATGGAATGCTGAAATAATACTTTATTCAATATTACATTTCAGCCTCAGGTCTAAGACTGTGTGTGTGAACACACATATGTAAACACACACACACACACACACACACACACACACACAGTGGAAGACTTCTCTTTTGAAAACAATCTTCTAATAACACAATTTGCCATCCATCTACCAATATATTCATCATCATGACTCTCTCTTTTTAAGAAACATCACATGGTTGTACCTCTGATATCAACAAATATGCAGTATATCACCACACCACCAGCATTAGGCATTCTTCATTTTTATGCAATAAGTTAATTGACCACGGATTTTATTCTTTTAGAAACCCAATCTCTGGATCCATATTGAGGTCATGACTGTCTTTTAAGATACTGAAGACAGAATCACTTCCTCTTTCTTTTTCCCCACTGATCTTAAACTTTGTGTCCCTATGTGCTCTGATAATCATACCTCTTCTGAATAGACACAGTTCAAAATGGAATCCATTTCCCCCACTTGGTCCAACTATAGAGAAATAAAAAAAATTTAATATTACTTAGTTTCCCTATTCCACCAACCCAAACAATAGTAAATTCAATATTTATGGAGTATGGATTTCTCTTGTGTTTACTGTGATTTTATACAAGGTAATTAGAGACCTGTATGGGTCAAAAACTATTATACATAAAATACTTCATTTTCATATATAGTGAAAAAAGCCAGAACCCAGTAATATTTAATGTCCTGCATTGTTGTATCTTTAAATCTTACCACCACAGGCAAATGTGAAAATCCTTAAATTGCTGTCCTCAGTGTTCCCATGTCAACTGGCATATGCTCAGGTTGGCGATCCTGCCAAAAGTCAAAGGAAAACGTTTATGAGACAGAGTCTGATGGACGATTATTTTAATCCTGCATGTCCAGCACTGCCGGCAAGCTCGGTTTATGAATGCCTGCTGCTGTTTTAATGATAAGACCTCTTAAATACAGCTGAATGCAGTGCAACCAATGGATTTTCTTTTTTTTTTTCCTTCCCTAACTGACTGATTATTGATCTCCACCTGAATGTTCCTATTGAGAATAGGAACCATTCATGAATACAAGCAGGAGGAATAATGGCACACTGCATGGGTAGTTTTAATAAACTGCAATAGTTTCTGTGGGGAAAAAAAAAGGAACCAATCCAATCTTAATGAAGTATGTGCTTACATGACTGAAACTGAAAAGTCTGTGGGCATTCTGTGGGCCAAGCGTTGGATAGTCTAGGGCATCTGGGCTTTGACTGAGTGCCACATCAGAGTGAATATGGGACCCTAAGGACACCCTAGATTACTACTTCCAAGTTCTCTCTATTGCTCTTAAAATAGAAGCTTTGAAGGCAAGAATGGACAGATCTGATGATGACACTACTGGAACAGGGGGATTTGAATCCAAAGTGGCTATATAGAAATACAAGGGATGTGAACCCACTGGGAAACTCAAGAATCCAAAACCTAAATATAGGAGGGTGAAAAGTAGATGAATAAATATCTCCAGGAGTTCTCTGAAGCTGCTTAGAAAACCAGAGAAGTCTTAAATCAGGAATGGGCGGTCTATTGGACTTAACCCACAGCCTACAACGCTCAACTGACTACAGATCTTTCAGACACACTCTGGGCTTCTAGGGATTTCACTGGTGGGAGGGTACCCAAGATATGTACTTCAAACGCATCAGAGTAACTCAGTAGTTTGGTCCAAAGTAACAGATATCCATTCACTTGTTGACCACAGATTTTTTTCTTTCACATTCAGATCTAAGGTGCTTTCAAGTTAGAAAATGTCAGACATGTTAATTTTTTTTCTTTTTTAGTTTATTTATTTATTATGAGAGAGAGAGCAAGTTCAAGTGTGAGTGGGGGAGGGGCAAAGAGAGAGGGAGAGAGAGAGAATCTCAAGCAGGCTCTGCATGGACAGTGATGGATTCAGGGTCATGCGTGGTCATGACGTCATGCGAGGTCATGACGTCATGCGAGGTCATGACGTGAGCTGAAATTGAGAGTTGGGGTCTTAATCAACTGAGCCCCCTGGCGCCCCAGACATGGTAATTCTTATATGGGTTTTTATTCTACCAGTGTATGAGTGTGTGTGTTATTTATTTGATGCTAAGAGGAGACATAAATTCTATATTCACTATTTGCTAAAGTAAGTTTTGGAATTATACAGTTGATACTTTTATATTAAAAAAAAAAACAAAGCAGAACTATGGGAATAATTCTTCAATGGCAAGAGTATATGCAATTATGAAGATAAAAAGAAGTGTATATATTGAGGAATCTCCCTTCAGATGAGGGCCAAAGAGAAGTCTCTACACCCTGCACAGTGCCCATCATGGCATTAACCATACCACAGCCCCTCCTGTCCTTATATTTCAATTGAGCAGAAAAAGTTTTTTTGTTGGAAAAATACAAGATTACAAACTTTAGCATAATACACTCATGTTTCTCAAATATGCTTTCTAAATTCTGCATTAACCTAACATTTTAAAGACCAAGAGTTATTTAGGATAGAATGATCCTTGTGTTAGTATTATTAAAGACTGAAAATATTTGGGCACATATTGAGGAAGGCACTTTTCAAATGTGGGTATAAAGATTCAACTCTAGAACCAATTAGTGGAGACCACTTTCAGACCCAGTTAATGAGAGAAACTTTTTTAGCCAGCTCCTTCTTGTGTTTTCTGGCTACATTTGAGATAAGTCAAGCACTGAATTTAGCAGAAGTATATGTAAGAGGAACAACAGCTGTGATATTTAAAAGGGGAACTGGCTTTTTAAAAAATCAGACCCTGCCAACGACAAAACAGGTAAGACTTATTTGGAGAGAGATACAAACCCAAACTTGTTCCAGTTGTGTTGAGATGCTTTTCTGCACAAATAAAGTTACTAAACCAAAAAAAGCCAAAGGCATGCTTTCTACTGCATGTAACTATGTCGCTTTTTAACATCTGATTCCAGCATCTACTTTGAGTAATAAAGTGTAGCATAAAAGCTCTTCGTCTGAAATCCTAGAATCACCCTCCCCCCCCCTTCCCCCTTAAACAATGTGCAAATGTTATGTGTTCCTGTGAGGCATTTGGCCTCCATCCATCCCGCACTCCCAGAAGGTCTACAGCAGCCGTGGGATTTTTAAGATGGACACTGACTCATAAGGCTCAGAACTTTTGGATTGGCAGTCTAAGGATGTTGGTTCTAATCCTAGCTCTGCTTCTAACTCGACTTCAGCAAATGACTTCACCTCTCGACACCTCAGTTTTCTCATCTGTGAAATGAGAAAGCTAAACTAGAAAAATCTAAGTATCCTTCTGGCTCCTCCATTCTAGGAAAAGCCAGTAAAACTGGGAGGACTGAGATAGAAGGGACATTTCCATGCCCATTGGCCTAATCTCCTCATTTATGGGGAAGAAAATAAAGCCCAGAGAGCTTTTCAAACAATATCTTATGCTGAGAGATCAAGGACTGAACCCAGAATTTCAGACTCATACATCAATTCACTCTTTATTCTAACATACAAAAAGTTTATAAAGCTGTATTCCCAGCTCATGGTTTTACTCATTGACCAAGGGAATATTTCAAACAGGATTTTACTTTCTTGGCTGGGAGAGGGGTACAATGTGTCCTTTGGGGTTCTCTCCCAGATTTTCACAGGGAGGGAACATATGTTCGGGTCCCCAGAGAATTGTGCTCCCACACTCACAGCTGTACAACAGACAAGAAAAAGCTGTCTACAAGTTTAAAAAAAAATAATCAGCATTTGCAAAAGTGCTCTGGGGTATCTTCAGGAAGAGTTCCAGGAGAATTACTATTATAAAACCATTGCTAGGTTCTCTTCTTCTGGATCCTACTCCGCACTCAGACATTAATATTTTAGGCACATCAGTGATATTCATTTACTCATCCAAAGTTCAACAATCAGCAAATACACCCGGCAACAGCAGACTGAGTCCTTGCTCTCATTCAGATTACTGTCCAACAAGGAACTGTGCATCCTGGAAAGTCTGCTGCATTCCTGTCAGTGTGAACTAAGGGCCAGGGAGAGGCACCGCCTTCCCAAGAAAGGCACCGCCGATGCTTCCTTTAAGTTGCCCTTTTTCAAATTTTCAAACAAAGTTCAGGAGAATCTCTATTATCTTAGTGTGCATCAGTTTACCCAGATAGCTTTTGTTGAACCTAATAAAGCATTAGACTCTGTATGTCTTTCCTCATTCTCTCAAAACCCATTTGCTTATCAAATTCTCCTTGTTCAATTTCCCAGCATGGCTTTATCGCACCTACCTAAGAATGTCCAGAGCAATCTCACTTATTCCTCTCACACAGAACTTGAAGCGTAGGAATTCTAGAGCTTCACTAATATACGGGAATGATAAGTCATAGAGTTTAACTTCATTTTACGCATAGGAAACAGTGGTGTAGAAAGACAAAGTTGCAGAGTAACTGTTAATGAATTATTACAAATCAAAGGAAAAGAACAGGAGAGCAAAAAAGCACTTGCTGTGCACTATGTTCTTTGGAAGATATTTTAAATACATTATTTCAACTAGTTCTCAGTAAGATCTTGCTCAGGATGTATATTATTATCACCATTTGCAGATGCAGTAAGCAAGTAGCAGAGTGAATAACTTAAACCAGACCAGACAACTGCAAGTGGTAGTTGGCAGAGGGGGGTTTCAAACCTAGCTCTGCCTGAGGATGCCAGACTGTGCCCAAGGCAGTCCCTTTCCAACAGTCCCCTCTACAACATGGAGTGGCACAGGGATGAGACATGAAAGCCTGGAAATTCACAGAGAAAGGGGATTTGGGCAGCCCCAGCAACAAATCACAGGCCCTCAACAACTCGGTCCAATGCCTGATCGATTGCATACTTCTAAGACCAATTCTCTCTCCACTATGAAGGGCCGAGAAGATGAAGAAAGGCATGAGAATGCCCTTTTTGTCAGAAAGAAAGCCAGGAAGACTGGCTGAATTTGCAAGTATCTGAGCTTCTGGCTGCTTATCAATCAAATGGGCATCAGTAATCACGTTAAAACTTTAAGCTTCAGGAATGGTAACAGCCCTGCAGTTGTAAGATGTAAAAAACTGCAAGTTTCCACCTTCTATCTACCACTCTAAAAGGGAACACAGGATCCCCTGATTCTTATTTCCAAATAGTATCCACCTTATACACATATGAGCTATTGGGCAGTTTTTCACTCCAAAAGGTGGACAGGAATTGGGCTTGATGGTTAAATGCAGCCGTTCCTCTGAGAAACAGCAACATTCCCTATCAGTTGAACAGCTGTCAGTCCAAAATTTATGGATTTACATTTATAGTCCAATTTTTTAAATCAGGAAATTGAAGCTAAATGAAGTGTCCCAGATAATGTGTCACAATGGAAAAACAATACAAGTTGAATTTATTGAGGGCTTGCTGTGTATGGGTGGCACACCATTGCAGAGGTTATGTAAATTCGCTTACTTAGTCTGCATAATGACTCCATGAAGTAGGCATTATTATCTTTATACAAATGAATAATCCAAGGATTAAAGTGGGTAAAATGACTTGCCTAAGGTCATAAAACAAGTTAATACCAGAGCTAGGATTCAAATCCAGGTTTAAATCAAAGCCCACAGTCTCGACCAAAATCTGACCTCAATTCTAAATAAAGTAATCTGATTTCCAGAGATCTCCTCATTGTCTGAGCATCCGGACTCTGTAGCCTGCCATGCCTTGCCTTTTGTGACATACTGCGGCCTCGGTATCATACTCTCAAACACAGAAAGGTTCAAGTTATTGACACTTATGGTCAAAATGTGTTAGTGCCACTCTCCATAATCATATAGTTCAAGCAAAATGATGTCAAGTGATGTAGTTACTTGATTTTGTTTCCCTTGTTGTCTTTGTGTAGACTGAGCTTTGTTGCTTTTCTCACTTTGTCCTATAACCACTGATGGTTACCTACCTATATATGCACAAAGCTGTATATAACACATAATGTGCATGCTCAAACAAACCTTTTCCTTACCCCTTTCCTGGATTCAGAAAGAGAAAACTGAAAAACTGTGAAGACAAGAGTCAAGAAAGGATACATTAAAGATTTTTCCTTTCTAAGAGCAGTTCTCAGGTCCTCTTGCATATGGCGCCTGTGTGAATGAAAATGTGGTGTGTACTTGGGAAGTGCTGTAGGGCATGTGTCTCTGCATACATATGCATAATGTCCTTTTCACACTTTGGAGTTACCAGATGCCTGGTTCTGCTGGAAGGGGTTTGGTAACCCACTTGAAATCATGAGGATTCATAACTCATTTATGCAAGCCGCAGAACCCCTCTAGATGACATCTCCTGCTCTAAAGAACGATTGAGAGAAAGATGTAATAGAGCTAAAAATGACAATGAAATATTAGCAGCCGCAGAGTTTCTGTGAGGCATTCTGGCTAGATGAGGGAATTATGCAAGTCAAAAGAAGAGCCTTCGGGCAACATGAGAAGCAAAAACAAAAGAAGTAAGAATGTCTAGGTGTCAAGGACTAATTTTGTTACCAAGGGAAAGGCCCTGAGGCACTGATTCATTTTATAGTCAGGTATGCAGCCCTCAACCTTGGACTCTCCCTACTAGTAAGTGCTGGGCAAAACTCCTCCTCTATTCACACCTGGCCTCTAAAATTCCCTAACCCTCTGAGGAAGTGTATGAAGGTGGACTGGGGGGAGGGGGGGTTGGTGGGTAGTTAGGATGCACTGAAGTTCTGCCTGAGGTGGGACTTTAGGCTCCGATCCTGGCACCATCCTCCAATCAAATCCTTCCTTGCTGGCTCTCAAGATTTTTTTCTGAGACACCAAGTTCATGTCCTCTCTCTCAACTTCTTCACACCTCCTCCCCACCAATAACACCTCAGTCAGGAAGGAGATTCCTGCTCCTAGAGGATAATACAAGTCCTTTATAATCCTGCCTGGTCTTTTCAATTCCGGACACATGGAGCTTCTTACATCTCCTAAAACACTTTCAGTTTACTGTGCTTTTGTTCTGATGTCCCCTCTTCCTTTCTCACTTCTCCTCTGGACAAATTTCCTACTCATTCTTTTAAGAAACTGTTGCCACATAAGTAGCTAGGTGAGGACTTGCTCAAACTCTAGGAAGGAACTAGTCATTCCCTCTGCTATATTCTCATGACACTGCAAACATCTCTACATGACCACCTAGCACTCTCCACTGGAATTATATTTATATATGTTTTAGCCTGAACAAAACTGAATTTCCGGAGTGCAAGAGCAATCCCTATAAATACATCTTTTCTATCCTCCATAGAGAGCAAAATATTGAAGATATATTAGCTTAATAAATATGTTGATTGAAAAAAATGAATGAATGACCCCCTCATTACCCTCCCATGTGCTTTTAGTAAGTTAGCATGTGATTCTTCATCATTTTTTAATGTATTATAGTGGTGGTGATGTTGGAGAGAAAAGCTATCTCTAGAAGGCAACAGATCAGAGTACTGGCTTGGCATCTTTGTCCTGAAACCTATCCCTTTTGCCAACTTCTTCTTTACTATAAAGGACACCCCACTGCTATAATGCTAGGGCTTTCTCAGGACACAGGATTAAAGCTCCCAGGAGAGAGGCAGTGTTGTATGCTGCAAAGAGCTTGGGTTTTTCAATCAGATGGTCCTTGGCTCAAATCCAGGTGTGGCTTCCAGTAGTAACTGGAACCAGAGCAAGGTTCAGAATCTAGCTGAACTTCGGGTCCCTTTTTGGTAAAATAAGGATGAATACTTATCCTCTAAGGCTACTACCAAGATCAAATTAAATTATAGCTGTTAAGAACATCTCCTGTTTAAGTTCTCAGTAAACTGTAACATTTATTTTTTACATCCTCGGCCACAAACCCTCCACTTCTGAACCCTCACAAAGTTCTGTTTTTTTTGTTTTTGTTTTTTGTTTTGTTTTTGTTTTTTCTAGAATAGGGATTATCCTCGGTGGAGTGGTTACAAGATGGTTTATATACCGGAATCATCTAGGGTGATTTTCCATGCCCCCCACGTTCCTTTCTAGAAACACTTGTATAGCATACTATGACTGTTACAGAGGAATATATATTTTATTTCTCAGAAGTTATCAGATAGAGAGGAAGCTGAGAATCACTTCTCTAGAATATACCTCAGAAAGTCTTGCTCTTTATTTTCACAGCCATAATTCCAACTGGGACCCTAAACCTCTCACCCTAAAATTGTTATAACAGCTTCCTAGCTGACCTTCCTAGTTAGGGGTTTTCCTCTTGTCAATCTATCGTATATATAATAGTGGGGATCATCTTTCAAACTCCATAAAGGCAGAGCAATCTTCTGACGAAATCTTAGTAGTCCCCACTGGGAGAACTAGCCACCTCTCCCCCAATATCCCCTCCATGCTCTTTCACACTCTTGTGCCTTTTCCTATGCTCTTGCTTCTAACTGGCAGTCCTTCCCTTCCCTTCTAGTTTCTACCCCACCCCAACCCATCTAGCCAAAGAATTTCTATACATGGTTCAAGACACTCTCAAGTAGAACGAGTTTGTCCTTTGTACCACCACTGGACCCAGATCATCTCTGTTATTGTATTCATCGTATTCCGGTACAAGTTATTAGTTTACCAGTCTTTCTGGTGTACTAGATTGTGAATTCTTTAAAGGAAGAAACTGTGTCTTAATTATTCATTTATTTTCCCATAAGATACATACTCACTAAATTTTTACTGAATTGAATCAGATTGAACTGAAATGAATCCCTGTTCACATTCCATTTAATTTGGGACTGGCACCTCCTAGGCTGGGTGTGTGTGTGTGTGTACGTGTGTGCATTTCTGGGGCTTTTTTATCACTCACATTTTTCCCTATGGCTTTTTCAGACAAAGATTGTGCAAGAAAGAAGACTTGCACATATACTGGTCAAGTTCATTTCAGACCCCAGGGAAGCTGGGCAAGCTCTCTAGCCAACACAAGGATTGTGAAAAACAGCTTTTGTTAAAATATCTTACTGCTTCCTATTCATTAAACCCCAAATCCCTCAGGTGGACTGCAAGATGGTGCATTGCCAACTTGACTGAAACTCCACCCAATGTAACTGCCTGGACTGGCCTAGAATGCATAACTGCATCTCTTTGTGACTGTCCTGTGAACAGGTTTCTGTGCCCACATGTCTCTCTTTCTATTGGGTAACACTGCTGCAGGCTGGATCCCTCTGGTATATTCCTTCTTCTGTGATGAATGTGTTAGGCCTCCTGGAGTCCCAGGAGTTGTTGGCTTCTTCCTCAATTCAATGTTCGTTCATTCATTCATGAAACATTTATTGACCCTCTTTCCTTATATCAAGTGCTATGGTGAGTCCTAGGGAAATAAGGATGAATGAGAAAAAAAGTTTGGCTCCCAATGAAGTCACCCAGGATGGAGAGAAAACAGAACATAAACAAATAATGACAGTATAATAAGACAAATGGAAAATAGATTTATGTGCATAATGTCAGAGGGGCCCACTGCAAGCAGATAAAGAGGCTGATATCTCTTCCCACGTGTTAGCTCTGCAGGAAACCTGAAAGCACACAACGCAGGCATCTTACTCAGGCCCCAAATGTCCCCCATGACCCCAAAGACTGTGGAGAAAATGGCGAACTCTATCACAAAAATTATTGCTATCACTATCTGGGTGGCTCCAAGAGCCCAAATTTCCCCTCTGAGAAGCCCATCAGTGGGGGAGCTATAGTGTGCTAATAGAATAGTGTTGCTGCCTCATTGCAGCATCTTAACATCTCGATTCTCCAACATATGTAGCACCCTGACTTTGACCACATCTAAGATATGATATATAACTGAGAAGGAAATAAAGATAAGACATACTCAAAAAGAACCTTCAATAAAACCCCACTCCAGCTCTAACTCAACAACTATGCTGTCCAGAGCATTAGCTATGAGCCACAAGTAGTTATTTAAATTTAGATTACTTACAACTAAATAAATTACTGTCCTATAGTTGCATCAGCCACATTTCATGATGTCAATTGGACAAATATTGAACATTTTCATTATCATAAGAAAGTTCTATTAGACAGTGCTGCTCTAGAAAATAATCTGAAATCTTTATTCATTGATTCATTTATTTTATAATTTTATGACTTGCTTGCTTTGTAAATGACCCAATTCTTGGGCATCTGGGTGGCTCCGTCAGTTGAGCATCAGACTCTTGAATTTGATTTTGGCTCAGGTCACGAACTCAGGGTCATGGGATTGAGCCCTGTGTCAAGCTCTGCACTGAGCTGGAGCCTGCTTAAGATTCACTCTCTTTCTGCCTCTCTCTCTGACTCATCCCTCTCTCTGTCTCTCTCTCTCTCCCCTTTAAAAAAAAAAAGACGCAATTCTGGGTTCTGGGGGAGGCAGAGATTAAAAGTAAAAGTTAGCTATTTTTGAAGGGCTCACAGTCTGGTGGGTTAATAATTTTTTTAATTTTTATTTATTTATTTATCAGAGAGAGAGAGAGAGTGAGAGAGAGAGAGGTGGAGAGAGCACAAGTGGGCTAGGGGCAGAGAGAGAGGGAGACAGAGAATCCCAAGTAGGCACTGCACTGTCAGAGCAGAGCCTGCCGTGGGGCTTGAACTCACAAACCATGAGATCATGACCTGAGCCAAAATCAACAGTCGGCGTCTTAACCAACTGAGCCACCCAGGAGCCCCAACAAATATTTTTAAAAAGGAAAAAAGCGGGGCACTGAGTAATGGATATTATGAGTGCATGGAGACAAAACAGCCTAATCTTGCCTTAAAAAGTAAGAGAAGACCTCAAAGAAGAGGTAACATGACATGATTCTTGAAGAATGAGTAGTCACTTTCCTAATTTACTAGGGGAAAGGGCACTGGACGTGGTGAGAACAGTACATGAAGAGGGTATTAATATTCCTGGAATGGAGAGTAAATTTCCAGGAAGAGGTTGGGTGAGAACAGGCTGGCAAAGTGGATGGCACGGTGAGCTAAAGGGTATGAGGTGAGCAGGCGGTGGGAGGAAGGGGTGTTAGGAATTATCACTCAGCAAGTAATAGCACTGACATCCAGAACTAGGTTTCTACTCAAAATTGGACACTGTTAGTTTTATTCTCTTGGCAAGTTTTTAAATCTCTCTGAATCCCATTTTTCTCATCTGTAAAATGGTATTAATAACCCTGCCAAACTTTTATGATTTTTGTGTAGATTAAATGAGACGATGTGCTTGTCACAATGCGTGCCACATGTGAAATAATCAAAAAAGAAAGTTACTATAGTTTATAAAAGGAATGTGTAGCCGCGAAAGGATTTGAGCAGAAGAATAAAATGATTATATTGTATAGAGAAATAAGACACAAGACAATTACCTATGTCAATAATAATAGCCAAATAATAGCTAATATTTACAGAGTATTTACTACACATCAGGCATGATTCCAAGTGCTTTAAATAAGTTAATCATTTAATCCTCTCAACAATCCTACGAGGTAGGCTACCATTACTATCTCCCTTTTACAGATGAGGAAATGAAGGCATAAACAAGTTAAAAAATTTGTCTCACTGCTAATAAATGACAGAATGGGATTCAAACCCAGACATCCAGCTCTTGAATCTACATCCTTGGCCTCCAGGCTGTTCTGCCTCTGTTAGAAATTCTTTGACAAAAGTCTGCCTGATTTTATATTGGATTATTTTCCACCACAGCATGGCTTCAAAATAATTTTATGTAAGTACAGATCTTCAGAAACAACTTTCTCACACCACGAAAGCCAGTAAGCCAGTATGTGTACTGTAGAACTATTCCATAGAAGGTCATCTGGATAGAAATGGACAAATGCTTGATAAGTTGTGTATCATTAAAAAGGTAGGTTCAAAGCCTCCTTAGATAATCAAGACATGATGGCAATCCCAGAGATTCCTCAACAATAGCTGCCTGTAACAACCTCTCAGAAAAGTCAGCTTCTTCTTATGAAAATGTGGCTAATGTGTGCCTCAGTGGTTTGTAAGAAATATTAAGAGAATAGAGAGAAAGGATTTTTCACTGTGTGTAGTACATAGATGTTTACTGAGAAGTATCTTTTGCTGCTATAAGTTTTGTTCTTTTAATTAAGGCATCATGGTCCAATACAAGGCCTGCGGAGTCTTGAAAAACCTTTCTTAGAACTCACTGGAACTCAGTTAAGCATATGGATGGAGAGGAGGGTATCATAAATATGAAATTCTTCAAAACGAACACATTCCAGTGTATGACCTAAACACCAACTCTCCTTATTTAAGACCTTCTCTGATTCAATTTCAAAAACACATCCCTGTTTTTACCAAAATCTGGGCCCAGATGAGCCTAACACATTGATGTTTTTATTGACTGACCTCACAAAAGGCCTCATCTCTCAAGGAAGTTCTTCCAAATGTCTTTTCTTCTGATATTCTGCTCTTTAGTTTGACATCCATCCTCACGTAATTCCACTTTAATGAGTGAGATAACATAATTATCCTTCAAATTTGTTCCACACCGTTAGAGCACTGCCTCTCCCCAAGTAGTCTTGGCCAGCATTACCAGGCTTTCCCCAGCACAGGGTACTGGCCTGGGTCTCAGGACTGGCCAAGGAAGCATGTTCTTCCCTGCTAATAATCACAAATAATAACTATGGAAGCACGGATCCTCAAACCACAAATTCCCTATTTTTGGTCTTACAAATATGGTAGGATCAGAAAGGAGATCTAGGGCATCAGCCAGTAAGTCAGAGGAGTTGAAGTCTAGGAGGCCCGGATTTGAGAAGAAAAGAGGTTTAGGTGGCTGATCCATAGTTCCCAAGCCCTGGGTTGAGTGAAATTCTTGGAGAGATTCAGCAGGATGGTGGCTGGTAGAAGAATCAGTAAGTTGAATGTTGCTTTGGCACTTGATTAAGAGCAGATTGCTGTGGGCTGAGTTGTCATGGGAATCTCACTGGACTAGAAAGCTCACTCTGGGTTTGTGGCCTAGAATTACCAGCTATGTGACCTTGAGCAAATCACTTAACCTCTTCTATTCTCTGTTGTTTTTTCATTACTAAAATGCGATAATAGAAAAATAAGAAAAACAGCAAAAAGATTTTTGTCTTTAACTGAGAAAATATATACTGCCTTATACTTTTACAAGTGCCTATAAATTTACAAAATACTCTCACGTAAAGAATTTATGTGAAAGCATCTGGCAACACTGGTGGCTCACAAATGTCAACTAAAACATATTCACACCAATCTTTCATTGGTACATTCTAATGACTATTTTTAAGGCACAAAGAGAGTATCGTGGCCAAGGTTTTGCTGGTGGTAATTTTATCCAGGCAGTCTGGCTTCTGAGCCAGGGGCCCTAAATACTGCAGCTTGCTTCCTCTCTAGATGGGGGCCCTGCAGTCACTGTTGCTTACCTGAGTTAAGGCAAAGGCATCTGGTTGGTTCCTGAGAGACTGAGGACAGCTACTCGGAGCCATCAGCTGACTTCAGGACTCCCACAGCAATTGCCATGGCACCACCCCGTACCACTTCCTTGATCTCACTTCTGAGTCTTCATACATACCCTTCCCTGTGTCTAATATCATGATGTCTTCCCTCTTGCGTGCCAAGCCATATCTCTCCATTCTTTTAAAATTCTCAGATGAAGCCTTGGGGCCATGGGGAATAGGGATTAGAATGGTTTTCATCAAGCTTTCAGGATTACTTAAGGAACAAAACAAAACAACAACAAACCCCTTGTTCATTTTATTGGCACAGGCGCAGACTCTGGGACCCTTAGACCTACTCGGAAGACTCGCGAAAGACAAGAAGTTCAGGAATTTATAGCCTGAAAAGTGAGGCATCTGTGACTTTAGATGGTTTGTAAGGGTATCTTATTTGATAGCAGCCAATAAAGAAGGAGACAGTGCCAGATCAGATAAGAAGAAAGAACATCTCCGGCCAGAATTAAAAAGGCTATTTTGGGATATGTCAAAAGGAGTCAAGCTAGATTGAAAAAGACTGCAGAGGTGATTAAATAGGTGAGAACAAAGAGAACACTTCCTGAGTTCTGGTTAAGAAGGGAACAATTCTTAATCATCTTTTAATTGTACTTCATAATTAGCCAAGTCACAAATGCCATGGCTGGGATTAAAAGATCTTTCATAAGGCAGAAACTGTGATGAATTTTTGCTAGGGAAAGTGCTGGGGGTTGGGGGATGGTGTGAGTGCTGAAGCCCTTTCAATTTGTGTAATGATTTGAGAAACTAGGTTTTATAAGCATATTTGTTCATAAAGCACATTTTGAAAGATACTGTTGTTCTATTTTTGCCTTTTTTCTCTTTCCAAAGGAAATGAAAACCAGCAATGGAAATTTTTCCAGAGGAACAAAATCTCAACAAACAGTGAAGCAAATAGCCACTGGAAATTGCTTATGAAGCTCCTAGAGATAATGGATATATGATATCACAGCAATGTTACAACATCTTCAATGACAAGTGGCAAAGAGTAAGAAAATGCTGAAGTTACATCTGAGTGAGTTATTCCATACTAAATATTCTTAATTGGTATCACAGAAGGCATGGAAAACAGGTTAATTACTTACAGAAATAAAACAATAAAATCACCTCTAACAAGCATGCATATAATATATCAATGTACAATTTCTGCTGGAAAAGCAAACACTTTCCAAATTAGAGTTAAGAAAAAGTCTGTGAGAAAAATAATAATACTTCTGAATAAATTGCTGTTTACATATCCATTCATTCTCTGAACATTTATCTAACACGTATTCTGTGTAAGACATTTTGGGGCATCACTAGAATTGCAAAAACAAATTAGAAATATATGATCTGCCCTCAAGAAGCTTGAAATCTTGTCAGAAAAACAAACATTTTTTTTCATCTGTACTTTCTTTTTTCTATCTTTGTGATTTCATTTGGGTGATAGCTTTGAATATGATCTCTATGCAGGTTAATATCTGAATGATATCTCTATCTGACCTATACTATGAGCAAGATCTACGTACCCTGCTAGGCCTAACTAGGCCTGTTGGTTGTCTACACAGATGTCTAAGAGGGCTCTCCAAACAAATGTGTCTAAATCAGAGCTGGCCCTTTGGCCATTTCTCCCATTCCTTCACCAACCTCTATTAATTGTTCAAGGCCATCAGCAAAAAAAAAAAAAAAAAAAAAAAAAAAGGACTGTGGCAGAGAAATAGACAGGATATAAGAGGAACAGAGCTAGAAAGGCCCCATACTTGGTGTAACATTCTGATGTCACTGTCCTGAGATTCTTAATAATGTTATCTTTCAACCTGTGTTTTGGATGAGACGTTCAATGAGGCAATGGAGCATGTGTATAAGGAGAGAAGACAACCCGCTGGAAGGAAAACCTTGATATTTCAGTATCTTTGGTGGCACATTTTTCCTGTTTCTTGAACAGGGGTCCCCATATTTTCATTTTTCACTGGGGCTTGTAAATTGAGTAGCTGATCCTGTGTATGAATATCACATAATTTAGATTCAGACAGTGTGGTCTTTCTCCATATTTGCACTCCATCTTAGGTGTGCTAACCTGCCCCTCTTTCCTTTCCCCTTGCTTCTTGCTGGGAGTTTTAAATTGATCTGAGTATTAGCATTTGGACCTTCTGTTCCATGACCTCTAGGATAGCTTGCCTGGCAATGGACTTGGAGGCTACTGTGGCATCACAGCCTGTCTCCACATGATAGCACTCGGCTCCTGCATAAGCCTTCTCTAGCCTGTGTGCATTCTCCAGAGGAAAAATCAATAATATTCAAGTGGTTTCTTTTTCTTTCAAAAGGATATGTTCTTTTTATGCCAGGTAACAGTTAATGAAATATCTTTCTGACAATCCATAGAAAGTCTAAAAAATAAAAAGATGCACAGTGAACCTCTTATCACAGCTTTCTGGTTTGAAAACCAGGGTCTGCTCCACAGGATTTGATGATTTCATATGACTTCGCCATTGACAAAGCCAATGAAGATTTACATCTTAAATTTCACAACTTTCCAATGACATTTTAAAACTCTCACTCCCCAAAAGCAGAAATGGTTTTGAAATCCCAAGAGTACTTTTTGAAGAAAATCTCTTCCCCCTCACAGTGCTAAGTAGAACAATGTCGTATAATATATTTTCCAAAGTACAACTAATTGAAGCACTTTGTCTTTCTTATTTTCCTACATTTTAAAATACCTATTATGTATGTAATTTTATAAATCAGGTATACTGCAATACTCTCTACCTTTATGTATTTGGGAATTTCATCATTTCTCAGTTTTTAAAAAAGGTCAAGGAAAGCTACACATTTTGGGTCACATCATCTCAGAAAAATGTATCTCTAAAACCACAGCAATATTTTTTAATGTTTATTTATTTATTTTTGAGAGAAGGGGGGGCGGGCAGAGAGACAGGGAGAGTAGAACCCTAAGCAGGCTCCACACTGTCAATGCAAAACTCGACACAGGGTTTGAACTCAGGAACCGTGAGATCTTGACCTGAGCCTAAATCAGGAGTTAGATGCTTAACTGACTGAGCCATCAAGGTGCCCTGACCACAACAACCTTAATGAGGTTTGCTTTGGTAGAAAATGACAACAGAGAAGAAGTGAAAAATTACCTTTTTCTTCACTTAAAAAAATTGGCATCATAGGTTGCCACTTCACAGTAATGTCTTAATATTCTCTCATTTAATTATGTAAATCATCAAAGAAGGCTGCTGTTTATGGTAATTTACACGTGTGGAGATCTGCTTCCCAAGGTAAGCTAATTTAAATCAAATTATAACTAAGGGAGATTTACCACTTGTTGATTTAGACAGACAATCATTTATAACTCCACCAAACGGCTAGCAAAGACTGCAGGATTTCAAAAGTGAGGTGAAACAGTGGTGATCCCGCTGTGAAAGGAATCAGCTGAAATGCTGTGGTAGGATTTAGTATTCCTATTGATGTCAGCAAGAACTGAAGGCAGCCTCTTTTGTAAGGGAAGTGATTAGTGAATACAGTTGACCCTCACTACCTCCACATTCAAGCCTTCCTTTACATATGAAGTTCAGGACTGTTCTCCCCAACTAATTCACCACTCTCTTTTGATACAAATCCAGCACTCTTCAGATTCTGCCTGCATTCTAGCTGCATAGTTGTACCAAGAGCTGAATGTAACGGAGAAAAGACCATTGTAAACCACTGAAGTGTTCATGTGTCCTCAGCTCCTTTCTTTCCTTTTTTTTTTCTTTTTTAACCATTAAAGATACTCCATTTCAGTTTGAGAAAATAAGTATGTACAAATCATTCTTTGTTTTATGGGCACAGAGTCAATCCCTCCTTAGCTAACAAAACTGGCCATGTAGGGTCTGATAGACCAAGAAAGGCACACCTCCTCCTGGATGCAGACACAGGTATCTGTGACAATGGCCACAACCCAGATTGGGCAACAAGGAGGATGTTAAGTACAGCAAATGATAAAGACAGTTGGCTTAAGAACCAGAGAGAACTGGGTCAAAAGGCCCATCCTGCCACTCACTTGCTAAAAAATCTTTAAGAAGTTTCCCCTGCCTCTCTGAATCTCATTGTTCTTATGAAAAGAAAGCATTAATTATACATTCTTCATAAGATTCATATGATGACTTGAGAAGCCAATGCATATAAAGCACAAAGTTTTACATAAATGTTCAACTTCAAAAAAATAGCAGCTATGAATAACAATAACAATGATGATAATGCAGAGTTATACATGGAAAATGGGCAATTTCCAAAATACTTATGGGTGAAGAGTAAACAAAACCTTTTCCATTCTGCATGAAAACTTGACCTTCATTTAATTTTCAAGCTGGGTTAATCTATTAAGAGTAATACGTTGGCTGTGTTGCTAATGAATGTTGTTAATGATGAAATGTGGCCCATGATTCAAAAATTGCATCTGGATTGGGAGGCACATACATGAACTATAAATACCTGGTGGGACTTTCCTGAGTATGCTGAATTTGTCACTGACATGTCCTTGTGGGGACCCTGGAAATTATGCCTATATTATTGTTATTATAAGAGATATTGACTCTTGGAGCATGAGGTGTTGAAACACTTACCCAATGTAGACCCTTTCTCCTTGCAGCTGGCCTGTGTGACACAAAACTCTGAAGATTCCCACAGAAGAGAAATGGCTCAGGATGTCCTGCTGATTTGCTAGGTTTCCCATCCTGGTCCTTCTAAGTGATATGCTGTCCAGTCTCTTCTATGGTAATCTTGTGGGTCTGAATGCTTAACTAAGCCCAAGGAATCACTCTGTAGATATTGCAGAATATTTCAGTTTATTTGTCCACCAAGGCATATGCTTGAACACTAAGAGGATGATGTTAGGATAATAAAGGTTCTGGGGCACCTGGGTGGCTGAGTTGGTTAAGCGTCTGACTTCAGCTCAGGTCATGATCTCATGGTTTGTGGGTTTGAGCCCTGCATTGGGCTCTGTGCTAACAGCTCAGAGCCTGGAGCCTGCTTCGGATTCTGTGTCTCCCTTTCTCTGCCCCTCCCCTGCTCATTCTCTCTCTCTCTCAAAATAAATAAACATTAAAAAATAAATAAAAGAAAAATAAAAGAAAAGGATAATACAGGTTCTGGATCAACTATGAATACTTATGGAATGCTAGAATTTCCCCCTGCTTATAGATATTTTCCCATTTTCTTGAGGGACACATTTCTGCTATTGATGATTCTTAGGGACTGGTGAAGTCGTTTGTAGAGGCCAGAGACTTCTTGATTAGAATCAATTCACCAATGAAATCTCCTAAGTGTGTCACATGAAGGTGACCAAATGGAAGTAAAACACAAACCTGCCAGAGAGGAGTTTGTCTCCAGAGACCTACTCAGTGGCCCTCCGAATGGCAACGGCAACCAGAGACATCCCTCATGTTCATTAGATGACTTTGCTTACCCTGGTGGCAACCTGGGGTTCCCAGATAGAAGTAAGCCCCAATGCCCTAAATCATGTATATTAGTTTGTTTTGTTGTTGCTGTAACAAAATGCCACAACATTAGTGGCTTGAAACAACACAAATTTATTATCTTATAACTCTGAAAATCAGAGGTCTGAAATGGGTCTCACTGGGCTAAAATCAAGGGGTCAGCAGGGCTGTGTTCCTTCTGGAGGCTCTGGGGGGTCCGAGGGAGCTCTATTTTCTCGTGTTTTCCAACTTCTATAAGCTGTCTGCATTCCCAGGTTCATGGTTCCTTCCTCCATCTTCCCAGGAGCATAAGAATCTTTACATCCATCTCTGACTCTGACCTTTCTTTGACTTATAGGGGCCCTTACCGTTACAAACTAGTCACCTAAGCAACCTAGGATAATCTTCCCATCTCAAACCTTAACGTTTTTTGAAGTTTATCTATTTATTTTGTGAGAACGAATGAGAGAGAGCATGAGCAAGGGAGTGGCAGAGAGAGAGGAAGAGAGAAAAATCCCAAGCAGGCTCTGTACTGTCAGCACAGAGCCCCAAATGGGTCTCATACTCAGGAACCACCAGATCATGACCTGAGCAGAAACCAAGAGTCAGCCACTTAACCTACTGAGCCACTCAGATGCCCCTCAGGATCCTTAACCACCTCTACAAAGTCCTTTTTTCCATGTACAGTAGCAGACTCACAGGTTCTAGAGATTAAGAAGTGAATATGTTTGTGTGTGGGGCCATTACTCGGGCATCCTTTGTTTATAATAAATTAACTTCTCTCTTGTGCAACTAGAATGGTGCTAGTTATGTGTCATCCCCAGAAGAGTTGAGAAAACTGTCACTCAAATAATTTTTGGTGTCCTGTGAATTGGATGAGCAATTTCAGTAGTGAAAGAGTGCTTGGTGAGAACAGTGCCTTAAATGAACAGGAAATGAGACACTGTTAGTGACGGTAGTTTTACAGATTCTTTATAAAATTGGATAGAGAACTAGGCAAAGTATGTACACCATGAAAATTAAGTGTGAGCACAGAAAGCATATGGTAGTGATTTTAAGATGCATTGTTGGATATAAATATATCTATTAAGAGAGAGAGATGGGGTAACAGGAGTGGGAGAGAATGTAAATATGAATAGCTGGTGCCCCTAAATTCCATCTTTTCTAAAAATGTACCAGCTATCAAAGTTGTCTTTCTTTCTTTTTTAAAAGTCTAGCCTTTATTCTAATGACCCTTGCATACTTCACTGGATACTCCCACAAGAAATATTCGGCAAAAAAATGCATGTGTGTAAAAACCATACAATAGCTAGTTTCACTCCTCTTGCAAAAAAAAAAAAAAAATCAATAGTTGTTTCTGTCCCCAAATTTCATCTTGGGCCTCTTTGTGAAATGTGCAGTTCAATTTAGCGTTGATAGGTCATTCCAGTCAGTGTGAGTTTATATACAATTCAGTATTAATTTCCAGCCAACTGGAAACCAAAGCACTCCAGTTATGCAGAGTCACCTCTCCCTAGTACGCTTGACATTGTCTTTTAACTAGTAATAGGAGCCATTGTCAGATGGATTGATCCTTACAATAATCACATAATGTTCAGCAAGAAGGCTGCAAGATTCATTGAATGTCAGTACTCATTTAGAGCTGAGTGAAGCCTCTGATATAAATTTTAGGCTACTTAATTTGGCATTAGAATGTTTTCTAGTATAAGAAAGAGTTCTGTAGTGGTAGACAAGAGGCCTGGCTGCAGTCATGGCTCTGACAGTATCCAGTGTGCATGTGCCCGGACAGCAGTTCAGAGAGCAGAGGGGCCAGTTGGTTGAGTGCAGTTACTGATGGCTTCAATAGGGTAAGCTTTTACAAGGAGAAACAGGAGCTGCTGTCCAGTAGAGGACTTGGAATATCTCAGAACCTAAGAGGAAACATTTTCAAAAGAGAAAGCAGAGAAAAATGGGTTAACTTGTCAGACTGTGGTACACTGAGGAAACAAGTGCCAAATTCAGGAAGGAAAGCTCAAAGCAGAGCCATGGGTCTTCTTGAGCATAAAGAGAATAGGAATTGTGCTACCATAGAATTTAAGCCACACATGCACTGTTGCAACGCCTCAGACTCTGCTTCTGATTCATATCCCCACCCCCACCTCTTGATTATTAATTACAAAGGGAAGCTAACATTTCAGACAATACAGAATGGAGGGGGAAAAATATCAGTCCAGTAGGGAAGACAGATCTCCAAACTGGTAAAGAGAAAACAATGATAATAAACTAATATAAATGCTATGAAGGAAGAAGGCTACCGAGAGAATCACAGGAGGCTACCTCCTACTAATGTCTCTAGGAAAGACTTCTCTGAGGAATTTACATTTAAGCTAAAATTAGAAAGAACCTTATGGAGCCTTGGATCTTGAGGGAATTATATTTTCAAATATTTCCCGAGGCAGGAAAGAACTTGTCCTGTGTGAAGAACTGGGGGGAGAAACAACAATGAGGCTAATTCAAGGTGAATAATTGAGGTGAAGTCAGGAAGGTGTATGTGGTAGATTACTCTTAAGCAAATATTCACTTCCTCCCTTCTACCCACTTCCATGGATGAATACACTTGCCCACTTCACTGTTGTTGGACTTGGCCATATAACTTGCTTTGACTTCCCAATGGCTGAGTGAACTTTGCTCACCCTTAAACTTTGGCCTCAGCCATGTCACTTCTTTATCAAAAGGGACATTAGCAAATATGACACAAGAATGTGTTTAAAATGTGCTTGCACAGTTAGGCTCGCTCTATGGCACTGCTGTCACTGTGGGGAAAGAACACGCCCTGGGTAGCCCACTGGTGACAAGATGATGAGAGACATGAGCAGCATGTCCAAACTGCAGCTTGGAGCCAAGTCCAGCTGAGTCCTTCCTAGATCAGCCAACCTCCAGCTGATCTGAAGATGCTCAAGTAAGACTGAATAATTGTTGTGTGAAGCCACCAACTTTTGGAGTTGCTTATTATACAGCATTATTATGGGAATAGCTGATGGACCATAGAAGGATCATCTAACAGAGCTTGTGGGAAAATAGTTGACAAGTTTTAAGTAGGGAGTGAGATGATATGCATTATGGTTATTGAAGCTCACTCTGCTGTGAGAAGCCAGCAAGGAAGAGGCAGTAGGAATAATCCATTTGGAGAGAATGGTAGCAATGGAGCAAAAGGGAAGAAAGGTATTTGACATAAATCTTGGAGACAGAACAATAATACTTGCTCATGAGTTATATACAGAGAGAAAGGAAAGTGAAGAACTAAAGAGTGACTCCCAGGTTTCCAGCCTGGAAAACTGGGTACAGAATAGAACCCTTTGGGGACACCAGGGTGGCTCAGTTGGTTAAGTGTCCGACTACGGCCCAGGTCATGATCTCACAGTCCGTGAGTTTGAGCCCAACATCTTGCTTTGTGCTGACAGCTCAGAGCCTGGAGCCTGCTTCTCTCTCTGCCCCTCCCTGGCTTGTGCGTTCACGCTCACTCATGTGCGCTCTCTCTCTCTCTCTCTCTCTCTCTCTCTCTCTCTCAATAAATGTTAAAAAATTTTAAAAGAATAGAATGCTTTGAGTTTTCCACTTTGCTATTTTTCTCACAATAATAATTTAAACAGCTATACAGTCAGCACAGCATAAATTACTTAACCATTACTTTATGTTGGACATTCCTTTGTTTCCTGTTTTATTCTTTTATCAAAATCTCAACACTTAACCTCTAAGTACATTTAATTTTCATTTGTTTTAAATTGGGGGGGGGGAGGGTGTAGATTCCTAGAAATTGGATAACTGGGTCAATCCATTTCAGTAATGTCTTTTCTTTTTTCCTCCAGAGAGTCCATTCCTTCCCACAGGTAGGAAGTGAAGAATGTGGAAGAAGCACATTCACAAAGAACAATACATTTTGCTTTAGTGAGATGTCACAGCTTCCTTGAGGTTCCTAATAATACCAACAGCAAACTTTTATAAAATGTTCCATATGTGCCAGACACTGTTTTAGGCTCTTTATTTATATATATAAACTGATCTAATTCTATGAAGTAGACACAAATAGTATTCCTATTTTAAGGAATCTGAGACTGACAGGCAAAATAACTTGTCTCTAAGAAGGTAAGAAACAGTTGTGTAGAATTCACCATGTCTGTGCTAAGGATGATGCTAAAACATCCCTTAGTTCACCACAGGTAACTTATTTGCACTTGTAAAGAAATTGCTTCTCACTTTTGTTTCAAATAATCCTTGTGCTTATTCTAAGGAAATGGTAGATTTTTATCTGATGACTTTTATACCAATTATTTATTTTTCCTAAGCAAATAGTAGACTTTTATTGGAGAAACACTGTAACTGATTAGTTTCTACCTAGAAGATCTGTAGCCAAGTATCTAGCCCACTTGGGCACATACTTCGCTCTGTATACATGTTTATCCTCATTTCTGGTCGCTCTTATGCCTCCACCCTATCTTGTTTCATCATTTACTTCTAATTTTAATTTACAGTGTGGTGGATTTTATATATCTTGTAAGCTTCCTGAAATCCTTTCTGAAACAAAGAGAGATATAAATAAATACATAGACTCAGGCAAGTCTTAAAAAAAAGAATATCAATATAAAAACATGTCTATGAATTCTGTAGGAATTCTTCCCACACAGTAGGTGTGAGATTAGGCACTTGAAACATTATTCATTTAATTCTTATAACAATGTCAAGTTCATATTTAAATTTTAACATATTGGGACTTAAAAGGTTTGTTACCAATCCAAAGTCAAAATTAGGACTGAATCTAAATGCCTCCAAATTCATGTTTGCTTTGTTTTTTCCACTAGTAGAGTACAAGGCTGACTTTGGTAAATTACAACTTTAATGCACCTCAACCTTCTCATCAGTAAAATGGAAAAACAAGGCTTGCCTTAAATTTCCTAGACAGTGTGCTCATGATGACCACATTTAACAATTAGATGGGTAAAAGTACTTCCCAGGGTTGCTATTAATGAAGGATTTTTGTGTCCTAGAAGACTGCTTACCCCTGGGGATACAGTCACATCTCCAAGGTGCTCCCTAAATTAGCTTGATAAAAAGAAACTACTGGAACATACTGGAGCCACCCAAAGAGCAGGGTCTGAAAGTGCACATGCCCTCATAATGACCATGTCTGCGCGGGCAGTGCTGTTGACCCTGCTTCCTTATTCGCCACTCTTTCATCCCTTCTGCATTTGTAAGTAAGCGAATAACTGAGATAAATGTTCCTACCTTTGTAACCAAGCCCAGCTAGCCTACTGGATAGTTTAATTCTCGATGAAACAACCCATAATTTCTAGCCTCCATACAATACTTATGTGGTAGCCATAAGAACATGTCGGACAGATCCCCCCCCCCCTCCGCCGCCCCAACTACTGGGAATGTAACTAACCAAGGCCCCCAACGGCTGTCCCCTAAAATCTGACACCAGTCCTGCCCAGAGGCCATGCTTCCCATAGGCTACTGCCAGTCAGTGACTGAGCAGGCAGGGACCCTAAAACAGGACAGAGCCTGGGAGACAGACTTGTCTAACAGCCATCTTTGGCTGCAGGTCTCCCCAGTGGCTTTCGGGAGCATGCACACCAGGCTAGGATCTTCCCCCTCCCTTTCTCCTTCATTGGAGCCAGTCTTGGGTCAAGGTCAGACATTTCACCCAGACTCTGCCTCTGTCTCCTTATTGTCATTCACAGGCATTTCCTCTCATAAAATCCTCATACATTTAATCCCACATTGGCCAACGCTGCTCAAAGGACTCAAGACTAACACATTTTATAATGTTTCCTGCTGCTTAGCTTTCTCTTAATTCTACCCTTCAGACCTTTCCCATGGAGCAATAATTGATTCCCCCAAGTCCCAAGCTCCAGCTGGAAGCTTCTCCTATTACCTCTTACCTTTACTTCTTTCAGGATACCTAAGCAATTTTACCATAAATTATGGTTGTCTATGTAGATATTTTATCTCCTCTACCAGATGTTGAGCCCCTTGAATGTAATGGCATCACAACTTATTGATACATGTAGCACTCCATGCTAGGCATTGTGCATGAGTTATACATATGTTCCATATCTAATTAATCCTCATCGACACTCTGCTAGGTATACCTTATCAATTCCGTTTTACAGAGAAGAAAATTGAAGCCCAGAGAAATGAAATGACTTGCCCAAAACTACACAGTTAGGAGCAGACCTGATTTTGAATGTGGGCTTTTAGACTAAATCCTGTGCTCAAATTATAATTTAATCCCTATCAAAAGCTTTGCTGATATATAATAAGTGCTAGATAGCTCAGCCTGTTTCTTATCTTAAGTCTTAGGAAGAAGAGGGCTAAATTTCATGCCCCCTTGGAGCAGACGTCCTTTGCATTGGGGTTCAGTTTTTGTTCTGTAGCCTTAATCTTAATGGTATGTATTTTTTTTTTTTGTTTTATTGCTATAGTTCTTTTTGAAAAAAAATTTACTTATTTATTTTGAGGTGGGGGTGGGGGAGCAGAGACGCAAGAAGGGTAATCCCAAGCAGGCCCTATGCTACAGACGTTGATCTCACAAGCCGTGAGATGATGATCTGAGCCTAAATCAAGAGTCAGATGCTGAACTGACTAGGCCAGTCAGGGTCCCCTTTATTGCTATAGTTCTAATGTACATTAGTCTTTTCTTTTGAGGGTGTGGGCAGGTATAAAAAGCAAGCAAGAATTTCTGGACTTTGGGGTTCAGATGCATGGAAACATGGAAATATATTTCTCTGACAAAACCAAAACAAACTATAAAAATGATCTTAGAGGAAGTAGAAGCCAGGTTGTGCTTTTCTCTGTTAAAACAAAAATAAATTAATATTTACAAATTCACACAACAATATGGTTCTGGAACTTAGAATGGAACTCAGTCCTCCCAGTTCCCAGAGCAAAGACCATGTTGCCTTCATAGCAGAAAGGAACAGCATAATGTCTATGGTGACTATGTTTAAATGTATATTCATGTGTTTTGAGACAAGGTATTTTGTAAGTGGAAACCAGGTCTATGAAGTCCCTTACTTGACTTAATGGCACTTATTCACTCTTGAATTCTTTATTGCAATGTTCTGTTTGTAGTGCAAATTGCATTATTAAGTATTGATGAAAATTCCTAAAAATATACCTCTATCTATCCAAAAGTTGGATACAGTATTTGCATGAGTTATGAAAACTGTTGTATATAATGAGTCGGAACACTGCCTGGTGAATTCTACGGTAAAAAAAATTACAGTCCGGCTCCATGAATGTAATTATTCAGGCACCCAGTCTGATTTATCATCTTGATGAGAAACTAAGCCATGAAATATTCTCTGCTAGAAATCAGCCTTCGTTCATTTCACAAATACACTTGAGAGAAACAGGAGGGGTGAGAAAAACAACAAATGATCTGCCAGGACTAGAGGAAACATATTTCTTTTTCTTTACTTAAAAAAAAAAAAAACTTTAGTGATCAAATGTTAATTTTGAAATGATAAATGGGAAAATAACTACACACTCTATGTTTTTGGCACTGTAAGCCTGACTCAGAGCTAGAGATGTTTGCTTTCACACCACTTACTCAAAATCAAAACCTAAGGGTGGGAGATCCAGAGGGAGGAGCTTCTGGGCAGGAGGCACAGAGGCATTAGGAGCTCCCCACACAGACACCCTCATATGCCGCAGTTGGTAGTGATTAGTCCTTTGCAGGCAGCAGTGTCTCTGTTGGCCTCTGCTCGCTGCTCATTGCACAAATTAGTGAAAATGAGTCACAGCGTGTGCAAGCAAGTGGGGCTGACGGAATCTGCAGAGGTCAGCTTGCTGAGAAATCATTTCAAAGGAAAATAGGAACTTCCAACAGATGGAAGAGTGGGAAGCTGATAAAGATGTTTCAGGGGAAAGGGAAAGGTGAAGTGGGGGAAAAAAAAACGAAGCTTCCCAGCTCTGAACAAGAGAACACTTAATGAATAGGCACTAGAAAGGCAGCAAATATTTTGAATTTGCTCTTTTTTTCCAGGTCTGTTTAAAACACCTTTTACATGCATCTAATATTTTGGCTTTTCTGTTCTTTTGATACAACTGCTGTCACTGAGTGGTGGGGGTGGGTGGGGTGAAGATGGGATGTGGAAGCTGGCAGTTGCCTATTCTGATGTTTAAGAAAACAAACCCTACCATGTTGGTCTTAAGCCATTTTGTGAAGGCCCCTGAAATTCTAAATATTTAAAAAGCATTTAAAGGCCCAGCCTCAAATGGGATGGATATAAGCAATACCTGAACCTATTGTAAATGAGACAGTGAAAACAGAATTTGTGTGTATGAGGGTGTATAAGTGTGAATGTATGCCTGTGTGCTTTGTGGAGGCAGGAGCTTAAACTTGGACCAGGAGACTCATAGAGATGCTTCTGACAACAAAGGTAAAAGGTTATGAGAAATTGAATGTGTGCTAAAATGTCTTAGCATGCTGGAGACCTTTCAGTGTAGTCTGGTGGTTAAGAGTTCTGTGTCATGGAATCAGACAAGGCAAACTTTGAATACAGTCTTACCTCTGGATCCGTAAACCTGGACATTTAGTTAACCTCTCTGAGCTTGAATTTTCATGATCTTATAGGGTGCAGGTGATTATATTTAACTTGAAGGGTTCCTGTGACTTAAGGCAAATAAAGCATTGACTTCATTATCTGAGACAAGGGAAGCACTCAATAGATTATTATTATAGTATTGTGAGTACTAAGCCTCTGCCAGTGCCAGATGTGAAAATAATGGAAGTCTAATCTCAAACAAGAATAGTATGCCCTCTTCAGAAACATCTGTGCTGAAAGCTTTAAAAATCAACCAGTAGGTAGCCAGGAGATACGAGTTAAAGACCAATTACAGTGCTGATGCCCATTCCCCACTACATGGGAGGAACTATAATGTGGCATCCTCCCATACCTTGCATGTGTCCATCAGAGCTACTGAATCACCAAGATGAATCAGAAACTCTGTTAGAAGCCTTTGCTCATAACTCTTCCCAGATGAGCTGCAGCATAAGTGAAGAGACTAGTTTCCTTCCTCTTTGAAATGCTAGGGAACCATGATCCTTGTATCCTTGGAAATAGGGGATCGGCCTAAGTCCATTTAGTTGCATCAAAGTTGTGGAATACCAGGGTGCTGAGAGAAAATTCTCTGTCCTCCTCAGGAGGCACAGAGGGAAGCCACCCTGGATCATTTTGAGAGAGAAAAATCAGAACCATGTAAATGTCACCTGTTTTCACCACGTGGTACTACAAGATTAACAAGCAAGACTTAAGTACAGAGGGCCATTCTTCTGAAATCATGCTTTTCTCTTGTCCCACCTAGCAGCCATGGGCTCTGTGAACATGAAACCATGTCTCAGCCATGTGTCTATTCTACTTGGGCACTTGAGCAGTATTTGAATGGTCTCCTAACAGCTCTTAGAAGTGTTTGTTGACTTGGTTTGTGCTTTTAAAGAAATCTCCTTGGGGCACCTGGGTGGCTTAGTCTGTCAAGTGTCCGACTTTGTCTCAGGTCATGATCTCACGGTTCGTGGGTTCGAACCCTACATCGGGCTCTGCTTTGGATTCTGGAGCCTGCTTTGGATTCTGTGTCTCCCTCTCTCTCTGCCCCTCCCCTGCTCCTGCTCTCTCTCTCTCTCAAAAATAAATAAACATTAAAAATATAAAATAAATCTCCTTTGGCATAAAAATGTCTCAGTGATCCCCTCTTAAGAGGCTTGATTTATCATGTAAAAATTGTTTAAGTTTATCTGATACTATTCCTGTGTCTCTTTTGAGATGTTAATCTAGTAATGTTCTACTGAAAGCAAGCAGCAATGATTTGGCATCTCCTCTCCTTATTCGCTCAAATATTTCCTTACCAAAGAGAAAAGCAATGCAAAACATTCTCAGGGCATTTACAAGGTCCTATTCACCTTTGTCTCCTCTAAACCCAAATACCGTCTCTGGCTCAGGGTAAACATTCAACCCATCTTCACTGAATGAATGAACAGAGAGGGGCAAATAGGACAAAGATCATTTATAATCATGCAGAAGAGTTAGCCCATATGTTTTCCACTGCCTCATTAGTCACTCCTCAGAAGATCTGTTCACAGTGGCTACAAGTTCATTGTAAAATGTTGAGATTTACAACTCATTTTTCCCACAATTTTGCATTGATATCACATTTTTGGCATCTGCATACATTTCTATGATTCTTCTTTTTAAGTGTGGTCACAACTGTTACATTTCTTTCCTCTGCTAAAAATAATTTCCATTTATTAAACATCCCATGATACCTTGCTTGATACAACACTTTGAAATCTTCAAGAAAGCCCTCAAGTCATTCCTATTAGAGAAGGTCACCTTCCCACTGACTCTTCCGGCAGCTTCCTCAAGGCCACAGGTGTGCTAGTGTGCCCCTGGGTTTGGGGCACAGATTAGACTGATAGGAAATTATCCTGCAGTTGTCACTCCAGAGACTAATTTGAGTAAGCAAGACCCCACAGAATTAGGCTTTTTGGTCAGTGTGCAAGGGCTATCTGTGGATGGGCTTTGCTCAAAAATAGAAATTACACCTATTGGCTCTGTCTAACAATGAGCAAAAGCCACAAATACGCTGCCACTAATTTTAGTAGTGAAGGTTTTGGTGCAACCTGTAGATTTGTTCGGAAGTGGTATGTTTTTGAGATTATAAATCTACCATAAGCCATTGTAATTTTCACCATATAGACACAGTCTAAGTAAGTCCTCAGCTCTAGTAATGTTGAACCAGATGTTCAAAGTGTAAAATCCACTAAAAGAATGTTTGGCCCTGAGCCCAGCAGACTGGTAGCTTCAGCCTGGCTTAATTCACAGTTTTGCATTTCTATTATGTTTCTGGGCCACAAAGATGTTTAACTTGTTTTTCTGGCTGCAGCTGTTTTAACTTTCTCTTTTTAGCATTTTATTTATCATCACTAGGGAGGAGAGTGGTGGGTGATGTATGATGACCTCCAGCTATTTTGACTGCCAGTTCTAGAGTCCCTTTTAATTGACTTCTAAATCTAGGCTCATCTTTGAGTTTGCCTTCATAATTTTGTTACCATAGCTATTGCAGTAGAGTATCTCTCTACTGACTGATCTTTACTTAAGTGACTTATATCATTCATCTCCAAAATATATGAAGTGAGACCAGACCCTCTCCACACTGAATTCTCTCATTCAGCAGGGTCTCATTAGTAAACCCATACACTTTTACTCCCATAAAATGATGTGGCTGCTTTCCAGTGGTCACTTATATATGTTCCTAAACCCAGTAATATGGTTGTTCTTATTATGGCATTTATATAATTGGATTATAATTAAATCAACTAATTAAATATGAATATGAAAATAAAGAGAATTGTTGTCAAAAGGGAAATTGCATTGATGTCGGGGAAAGATTTTTCTTAAGGTATGTATAGATGGGATAATTGTAAACAGTTTTGGGGGAAACCTGAGAGCCACAGAGACTAGATACATACTGATTAGCAAATGTCTCAGAATCCTGATCTCATGTCCAAGGAACTGAACCTGGACACTTAACTGACTGAGCCATCCAGGGGCCCTGAAAATGCCAGTTTTAAGAAAGACATAAGCAGTTCCCTGAAGCACATTATTTCTACCCTGGAAGCTTTGGAAATTTAGGCAGGGGAATGTAATAGATTTGAATTAATTTAGTAGTCAGATAATAGGAAAGGTCTTAATTACAGTTAATGGTGTCAACAAAGGCTTTAGAGTTCAAAGGTTTGTAGCCAGGTTCCAAATTATATCCTGGCTACAGCAGTTGTAGAGCCAGAAAAAATTTTCCAACATAATTCCACCCTTTCTGTCTCTGTTTTAAACAAAGTCTCTGGTTTGAGAAAGAGGGAATTACATGAGACTATGCTTTGTATGTCTTCTGATAGACCCCTTGCTAAATGACTACAAATTGCTTACCTCGAAGCCATGTGGCTTCCACAAGGTCCAGTTTATGTCTGGAAGTAAGGCCCAGTAAGGAGCTCATTAAATTTTGTGATGTCAGAACCGAGTATCATGCTAATAGAGATCTCTGCCATTTCTGTAATCCCATTTTACAGATCACAGAATTGATTAAGTCAGTAGATTCATTTAGTAGAATCTTATCCTTCCAGGTCATAATACATTACAGAGTGAATGGCAGCATCTGGTGGAAAATAATGTATTTGGGCCAGTTTTATGCATTACATTATCCTGGCTGAAGTAAGCAAGGTAGTAAGAAATCTTAGAAGTGGGTACCAAGTGTGAGGCACACACACACAAAAAAAAACCAACAAAAAAACTATTCAGAGAATTTTTAAATCATCATGAAAATTCGTTACATTGGGAGGAGAGACTAGACTCACCTGTTTTAGAAGATGTGCAAAGCACACTTCCTAATGATAATACGCCAAACAATTGGCCAAACGTGCTCAGGAAGATCCTTCAATCTTTAACATTCAGACATTGGTCTGATTTTAAAAAGGGAGACAGAGGAAAAACAGCATTTATTTTCAACAAATTTCTTTTGTTAGTCATCCTTGCTGGGGATATTCCACTTCTAGAAAGGAGAGAATTGTGCTTTTATTATTACCCTAGTCTACTGCTTTAAAATGATTTTCAAGGCTCAAGTTTATGTTTTTTTTAAAGATTTTTTTTCAATGTTTATTTATTTTTGGGACAGAGAGAGACAGAGCATGAACGGGGGAGGGGCAGAGAGAGAGGGAGACACAGAATCGGAAACAGGCTCCAGGCTCCGAGCCATCAGCCCAGAGCCTGACGCGGGGCTCGAACTCACGGACGGCAAGATTGTGACCTGGCTGAAGTCGGATGCTTAACCGACTGCGCCACCCAGGCGCCCCTCAAGTTTATGTTTTTAAGCATTTCTCCCATTAAGGACATTTCCAGTTAATATATTCAATTGAAAGTGGCCAGGCGATATAAAGCTTCCTTTAAACACTTTAATATAAACATGTGAAAGCTTCAGAAAACAGGTAGCTTTCCCAAATATCAGTCTGGAAGGACAACACCATCTTGCCAAAAGGAAATTAAGAACCATGAACCTTGTGACTTGCCTCCACTCCTCTCACCAGGCATAAACACCTTAATATTCTCCTCAGACTCTTAGGGAACAAATTAGAGGTCACCTTTAAGTATGCACTTACTTCTAGACTTCAGGTAACGTTGCTAATTCTATTCCCAGGCACCATCCCACTTTACACGCAGCCACTCCCTCCCCCTGCTTTACTTTGGGATTGACTCCATATGAGGCAGGATGGTAGGACACCTTCTGACAACTTCTGATCCTCCCACTCATTGACAGGAGTGCCTTTTCACTTTATGAGACCTTATTTTCCACATACCCACTGCTATTTCCCTGCAAGGACTCATAGGCTCTGATCCTTAGGTTTCCATGAAACAACTTTTATTTTTTCCCTAAAAAAAATAAATAATTCTATTTCTCATCTCTGTCACCCAGGAGGCACTCAGCAACAGTGATGGACGTAAGTTACTATTTCCATCTGATTGCATTGCTAGGAATTACTGAATTTCCCCATGAGGCCACTTGTACCTATTTCCTGATGGTTCCAAAGATGACAGTCAATCCCTGAAACCATTTCATGCTATTAAGACACAAATTAATTATTACTGAATAAATTATATATTTGATTCAAAATTCAGGCTAACTGAAAAAAAATTAGATTATTACTATCATCCTGCACAGATTTTATTATTAATTTGTTCATTTGGAATTTAATAATTCTAGGGAGGTCAAATAAATTATTTAAAATTGTATTCTGCCCTCAGACACAAATCCAACGTATCTCCAGGCATTCAATTACTCATCATATTCAGCTTCTTCAGAAGTCAAGATGATGTCTGGCAAATAATTATGGGGGAAAATAGGGTCACTGATCAGCTGTTAGGCACCAATTATTGATTATTTTAAGCCAAATTAGTTGTTTAAATTATCATTACAATCTAGGAACAATAGAAGAAAATATCCAAATTATGCTTCTGATGTGATCGTGGGAAAAATAAAGGGACTGATCAATTTCTCAGCAACAAATCCACAAAAGGTCAACTCAGGGATCTGTGGAGACTGCTGATATTTAACATATTTTACCCCACAAGAAGGCAACCGCCTTTAAAGCACATATATCTGCCCATTCCACAGTAATATGTAACCTAATAAAGAACCACTGCTCCCTAGCTACCCATTGTCTGGGTAGAGTTGTTTATCTTTCTTTAGCAAGCTCTACAGAAAGAAGAGCAGTTTTCCAAAACTTAGATGAACAGTCTGGGCTTACAAAATAGCATTTTGGTTTTCTCACAGTAGCAATTTTAGGCGACACTAGTGCTTGGCTAGGAAGCTGAACACAAGTTATAAACAACCATTCACATAACCACCGGGTGGACATTAGGATGGAGCCAACTTTTATGTTCAACATCTCCATTGTGAAACCAGTTTGGCATTTGGTTTTGTAAAAGTAGAAGGCGGTCTGTGCCGGGGGTGCTGATGTGGATTTCTTGCTGTGCTCAGCATCAAGCAGCAGGCTGCATTAGTTATATTCAAATGCAGGTTGTGATAAAGCAAAGAAATTAAAAGGAGCACCCCCAAAAGACAGCTTTGTCAAAGGAAGGACAGATGGCGATCCAAATAAGAGAACTGTAGCAAAGAGGGTGTGAACCAGCCAGGGCAGCAACACTCTTCCCTTCCACTGTCTCCTGCAAATTCTTGTCCCTGAAAATAGCTGATCAGGTGCTCGAGGAATGTTTGCTCTTAAAAGGCATTTATAAAACTTTTAAGTCCATTTTAATAGTGTGCACTGTTCGAAGACACAGTACAGCTCCATTTTAAGCCATTCTTCTTTACATGGGTTATGTCCTGCAGTTATTAATATAAGCAACACACAGTTGCAGGCTGGGGACAGGTAAGATGAGTGGATCTAAACTCAGCCTAGAAAAGCACAAAGTTTTTCTTTTTTCTATATATAAAACTCCAGCATTTGACTCTTATTAATTTTTTGTCCAATTAAGACAATGGAGTATAAATGTATATGTAATGTCTTGTCCTTTAAATTATTTTCAGTACATTATAAGTCCTAATCCACACAGTTTATAAGTGAAATAAAATTCTATTTGCTGTGCACCCCTGGCCATTTAATTTTTAACAGACTTCTGTAAGTAAATCCACATCTGTCTCTTTGTCTTAAAAGAATTAGAATTGTAACAGGGTCAATAGACCAATTTTGCTGAAATGCTGGGAAACTGAATTTGACTTTTTTATCTTCTCTGGCCTGGTGAGAAGTCATGCTCTCTGCTCACCAGCAGGTCACAGTAACTAGGATATGCACCAATATTAGAATTCAGCAGGCATGTGGACAAAATATTAAGATAATTAAGATCATTTAAAATAATTTCTTTTGAAAAAATAAGAGGGGCGCCTGGGTGGCTCAGTTGGTTAAGCAGCCAACTTCAGCTCAGGTCATAATCTCACAGCTTGTGAGTTCGAGCCCCACATTGGGCTCTGTGCTGACAGCTCCGAACCTGCAGCCTCTCTCTCTGCCCCTCCCCTGTGCTCCCTCTCTTTCTCTCTCTCTCTCTCTCTCTCTCTCTCAAAAATAAATAAACACTAAGAAAATTTTAGAAAGAAAGAAAGAATAGAGGAGGTATATTTGAGACAGGGAGATGGAGACTTTGAGAAAATAGAAAGAAGAGGGTGGAGGAGGAAAGAAGGGAAAGAAGAGAAGCAGAAAGAGGGAAAGGGAAAAGTCAGCATTAGGCTCCATGGTTGACAAATGGGCAGCTGGAAAATGTACCACTCAAGATTTTAGACTTCTTCTATACCAACACCACTCCTGTGGTTTCTAGAGTCTGATTTATACTCATGCTGCTCCTAGCCTCCTCCTGACCCATTTTTATGGGGCCAGGTAGTTTCTGCTTTTACAGCATCTATACCACCTGGAGACTTCTAGTCTCCCAAACGTTAGACTCCTAGGATGGTTAGTCAGCTTTTTCAGACATCTCTCGAGCAATACAGACAAAAGATAACTAAGAAATAAGTAGAATGGCACAGACTACAAAGGATATATGAGTTGAGAGGTGAGAAGTTATGAAGTACCCCTATGGGAACCAGGAAAGGGAGCAGGAAGTAGTTGCTGCTAACCACCCACGTGAGCCTCTGTGACAGGTCCATGACAGAGCTGGAGTCTGATCAGGAGGAGAAAAGATATAGCAGTGGTCATTTTCCTACCCTTCCCACAGAGCTTCATGCACCAGACCTGCTCAGTGTTCACACACCTAGGCTCCTGGAGCCCTGGGATGGCAGGATCAGTAGGGCGTCCAGCCTCAAAGATGGGACATTGGTAATTTGTCCTTGATGCCCCTCCCCCTCATTTTGCCTCAGCAACCCTGGGTCTAGGACAGGTGCTTAAAGGTCTTACCAATTACATAGGAAATGCTTATATTGAATAAAGTGTGCCTCATATGCAGCAGAAGCAGCCAAATCAAGCTTTAAGATCCATGACAACTGGCCCTTGTAGGGGTCTCCTAGACAGAGAAGAAAAGGAGAGCTCTGCCTTGGACAGCAAATGAGGGAAGAAGAGAGGGTGTGAGTCCAATAGGGTTAAGGAAGCACTTATCCCACCAGTTTACATTTGGCTTGAACACAGAAAACAGGTGCATTGCCATTATTGCTGACTAAGAAAGGTCCCTTCAAAAGAAGGGAGAAGATTCACCCTTCACCCAAAAATGAGCTCTGCCACCATTTTATGCATGGTTCTCTCTTCTCTCACAGCTATATGAAAGGGTAAACAGAGGTTAAAGGACTTCTTTTTACCATCTCCTTTTTACACCCTCACTCTTTCTATGGGATTTCTTCCAAAAGCCAATTTCCTAATTCTGATCCCATTTCTCTCCTTCCAAATTAATGTTCCAGTTGCTTCTGTTAATGTCCTTCTCATTTATTCTGGATAATGCAGAGAAGCGGTTATATGTTCTTAACTCTAGAAGACAGTGAATGTTTAGAACTAAAATAAATGTTTTCCTGTTTAATTTGCTAGTTTTCACTATTCTCTGTCCTAGCACGTGTCCAAAATAAGGTTGATTTCTGCCAGCTAATCTTCACATCTGTCGTGGTTCAGTCCTTAGCCATCCATGGATGAGTTATTTACCACTGTGTGGATTTGTGCCATGACCCCCACTCATGGCCTTGCCTAAGAACCCCAATGAAATGAGAGAAACCAATTATTTACATTTATCCAACGAAAAGGTTAGCCCTTCCATTGAGCCCTTTTGTTCAAAAGCCAGGGCAAGTTTTACAGTAAATAAAACACAGATTTTTATAAAAATTGAAAAAGAAAACACAACTGTACGAAATGGAGCCTGGAACTTAACAGGAAGCATCATGAATAATAACAGTTCAGTAACTAAGTGATAAATAGTAATATTTAGTCACAAGGTTGGGAAATATCCAATTTATATATCATATACACAGAAACCTTGTAAAGTTCTAACACCTGTACCAAATACAATTCAGTTTGCATGTGGACAGGTTTGTCAGAAGAGTGAGATAGAATGACACTATCTTACCCCTTTCTCACCCTCTGTGAGAGACCTTTCTTTCTTCCCACACCAGGACTCCAGTATCCAAAGCCATTGGGTTCTCTTTTCCCCCTTAAAAAAATGAATTTTCTGAAAAGATGCCGATCATGGTCCTGTAGAAAAGTTAATTTATATCATGGTGTTGTTTCAAATATAGGGTATATTTACATTTTAAAATACCTGTAATATATGTCCATGTTTCTTTTAAAAATATAGAAGCATTAAAAAACAGACGGAGGAGAAGTGGGAGAGAAGCCTTCCCGGCTCATGGAAATCCCACTGTCCATGTGACAATTTGCTCAAACACAAGTGGATAATGGCATCAGTAGCACCTGGGATGACAGCTCAGCACTACCTGGATCTAGTGGGCCCTGTGAAGTCATGTATAGCTGGCTTATTCACCCCTTGATTCTTGTCAGTGTCCCTGACAGTGTGATGCACAAAACTAATGCTTAACAGTGGGGTTGGAGGTGATGATGAAGCCCTTTGAGTGCTACACAGGCAAATAGAAGCTGAGATAGGTTTCCTGCCTGTGTGTTCTTGGTAGAATTACTGTTCCATGATCTAAGTTTGGCATTTGGTGACCTTGTCATCAAGGAGGTGGAACTTAGGAATTAAAGTTATGTTTCTGGTGACACACAATCTGGATTCTATTTCTTTCCTCAAGCCTGAAAATGACCCTGGCCAGTCCTATGATTATCGACTAGAATTAGCAGTGGAGGATTTCTAGTGAAACCATAGCTCAGTGGCAGGAGGATAACATTTATAAGTATCCTGGAGGGAGTTGCTGGAGTTTTAGGGGCAAAGTTTAATGTAGCTGTTTCTTTCCCTTTTGAAACCTGAGGCCACAAAATAAACAATATTGTGGTTTTATTAAAACACTAAATACATGGTGATTTTCCACTGACATTTACCTAATCATGGCAAAGAGTGTACCAAAGGGGCTCAGACACCCCTGCAGATTTGTGCTTTGTAAGCTGTAGCATCAGCAAACATTTGCAGCAGAAGCAGGGAGGTGAGCTAAATAGGGAGCTCTCAGGTCATGTGTATTTTGAGGCTAACTAAATATGGAGTTTGTTTTTGCTTTGCATCTATCTCTTCAAGTCCAGCTTCATCTTTGCAAATAAAAAAAGAAAGATGCAATTTCCATGTTATTCCATCCAACAGTTCAAGCACAAGAAATTTTAGAATTTCCTATTAAAGGTTATATCCCAGACCAGGTATGTCTGATCTCCTCCTTGAAGATCCAGGTATGTCAAAACTTCCCTGAAGATCAGGAAAAGCCTGGTTAGCACCTGAGTTTGATCAGATAGTACAGTCACAAAGCCAGAGACTGGGTGCCAACAAAAAAAGAATTCTGAAGTCAAAATCACCGAATACAAAGCTTTAATCAAGTCTAATCAATGTGTGAAGAACTGAGATGAAACCAAAAGATGTGGGGTTGCTAAGGGCAGTTAGAGTATATCACAGTGGGTGCCAGATTAGGGATTGGGACCATTTGGCCTT